>NC_057806.1:674435661-674467603 GCF_018294505.1 Triticum aestivum
GCCGGAGCCGCCACCGCCCTACCGAGTTTGACCACTGCACCACCGCCGACGGTTTTCCTCGAGAAAACCATTCGGTTTTCCGTTTGGTTTTCGTTCGGTTTTTTTAGATCTGTTTTTTTAGATCGATTTATTTCTGGTTTAGTTTATTTAGCGAGCGTTCGCTCGTTCGTTCGTTTTAACGAACGCGTTCACAATTTAGTTCCAGAAAACGAATGTTGTTCGTTAATCTGTTCATCGTTTTTCTTTTTCCCGGATTTTCCGCGATTATTTCCGATCGCGATTTCTGATCCGATTTTCGTTCTAGTATAACTTTTCGTTCGTTTATCGAATCAGGCGATTCAAGCGCCTGGAGTTTCATCTCGAAACCCTCTTTCCGTTTAACCAACTCAAACAAGTTTTTGCTTTTGTAAAATTTGACCTGAATCCAGATTAGTAAACAAAGTTTGTTTCTTTCGCCGTTTGACTTTCGTTGCTCCTTTCGATTTAATTCTTTTTGCAAACCAGAGTTCTTAAGTTGAACTTTCTGGTTAGATCTCTTATTTAAGTTTTACCTGTGCAATAGATGTGTCGGAGTAATGGGCCACGGGTAGGCCAACCCGAGTCCCATGACCTTTCAAGACATCGGGGCAGGCTGCGCCCCTCAAAGACCCCGGGGCGAAGAGCCGTTTCCTGAGGAGTCGATGGAAGGGCGGCTGACTGCCCGCTCACGCCGAGTCCCAGGGACGACTTCCAGAGAAGCCGGCTTTGGGGAGTCGGCCAGCGACTCCGACGAACCATGACCCCATCGAGGGGGACGGGGCAGAGGCGTGGCTACAGTGAAGCCCACTCCGCCCCTTACCAAGGGAAGGCATGGCCACAGCACGCCGTACCCAGGAAGATCTCTGTGCGGCGTGGCACTGTTGCCCGGCCGGCCCTGACATCAACGCCACAGTACCAAGTCCTGCGCCCAGGATGGCTTGTCTATACGGCCCGGAGGTAGCGGGGCCCACTAGTCAGCGAGACATCGGGAGACGGCGGGAGAACCGCCAGTCGGACCCATCGGGAGTCGGCCCGGGGGAGTCGGCAGAGCCCTCCCCCGGGGCCCACGCGCCATTAATCAAGATGAGACGGGGAGTGGCCACAGTGATCGCCTGCTAGGCAGCGGGGCTGTTGCCACGACCCCATGACCAAGCCTGCGTCATCAGAAGCACGGCTACAGTAATCAGCGGCCGGCAAGACCCGCCCATGGCGGACGCGGCCTGTCGGCTCCGTACCAGACCAGTCGGCGGGGCCCACCAGTCGGCGGAGAAGTCGGAGGTCAGAGGCACTGGCAGCTGGGCCCGCGCCCAGTCGAATTACCATTGTACCCCTGGGGGGTAGGCCTATATAAACCCCCCAGGGCACCCATGCAAAGGCTTGGATCCCAGTAGTTCTATACCATACCAGATAGAAGGAGAGAGCTAACCTTGCCCTCTTCTACCACCAGACACAGCTCAAGGAGCAACCGTGTAAACACTTGACCATAGTGATCATGCGGAGACCCCGCAGAGCAGCAGTAGGGGTATTATCTCCCCGGAGAGCCCCGAAGCTGGGTAAGATTCGCCGAGGTGCATGTCTTCGCCTCATCCCATTTCCAGGCACCGGCGACGTTCTACTCGCCCCCACCATGATAAGCCATCCGTTGGCATATGTCGCTCCAAACCCCCGACATTTGGCGCCCACCGTGGGGCCTGGTGCACCGCCGCCCGGAGATCTGTTCTGGATGGGAACCCTTTTCCTCACTGGCGAGCACAGCCAGACAGGCACGCCAGGCAAAGTTTGCATCGACGCGCTACGCGGCACTGAGATCGCCTGCGCAGCCAGCTCCTTGGCCGAACTTGTCGGCGAGGTACGCCTCTCCGACGAACCTGCGTCTGATGCAGGCGCAGGCGGCCCTGAAAACCTCCTCGCGGGCCTCCTCGATCAACTCCACGTTTCCGGCGAGCCTGCCGTAGACTTGGAGCCCGTAGGCTCCACCGAATCGATGCTGGTCGACTCCGACACCGCGTCGATCGACGCGTTCCCCACCAATGTGGTGGTCTACGACGAACCTCTCCCCCACGCAGAGAGTGACGGAAGCACCGTCACTGAGGTGCTGGTCATCAGTCATGACGAGTTCCCTGGCGGAGGGGCGCCCGACTCACTCGGCACAACGCTGCAAGACCTAGCTGCGCCCATTCCGGAAGATGCTGACACGGAGACGTTAGAAGCGCGCCGCCTTCAGCTCGTCGAAGGTGCGAAGAAGCTGGCCAGCATGAGACACCTGTCAGAAGCTTACCAGCGGGAGATGGATCACGCCGTTGGCGGCTCGCTGGCCCCGGCAGGGCCCAGCCGCCTTGGCGCGGTCCAGCAGCGCGGCATAGCCATCGCCAGCCTGTTTGGGGCTAGCCGCCCCGTGTACGCTACTCCGGCGGAGAACATCCGAGCTGCCCAAGCAGTGGCGGTGAGCTGGACAATTTCGAGGGCGAAGAACACCGCCTCATGATGGAGCGAGTCCAGCGGCTCCTCGACGCGGCCGACGCGTAGAACGAGGCCGGCTGCCGCACGGAGGCGCCGCAGTGGCCAAACGACGACCCGCACCGAGATCAAGGCGCGACGTCTCGGACGCCGACTGACGGCGCCCGAGGAAGAAAGGACAAGGAGCCAGCTGTCAGCCACAGTCGGACTCGCATTACCATAGAGCGCGACCGAGATGGCCGCCCGAGAGCAGTGGAACGACGGGACGACTGTCCGCCTCTCCCTCCCTGCAAGGAGAGGCGAGTCTCCCCGCCGCCTGTTGACCATCCGACTCTCGGCGACCGCCTTGGCCGCCGAGAGGGAGTTGGAGAGAATGACGCCCGCCACCGAATCGACCAACTTCACCGGTCCCTGGCGCTGGAAGAAGAAGACGAGCTGGGTCCGCCTTGTTTCGGCCCCGCATTCGGGACGAGCCCTTTCCCAGAGGGTTCACGCTCCCAAGAGACACGCCCAAGTATACCGGCTCCGTGAAGCCAGAAGAGTGGCTAGTCGACTACTCCACGGCTGTCAGCATAGCAAATGGCAACAAGCGTGTCGCCGTAAAGTACGTTCTGCTCATGCTCTAGGGCACAGCCTGGACATGGCTGAACAACCTAAAGCCCCGCAGCATCAACAGCTGGGTCGACTTCACTGAAGCATTCGTCCGCAACTTCACCAGCACGTACAAGCGTCCTCCCAAGCCTCGTCAGCTCTCCTTGTGCGTGCAAGGTCCTGACGAGTCGACTCGCGACTACCTCACGCATTGGGCTGAGCTCCGGAACTCCTGCGAGGGTGTGCACGAGGTGCAGGCCATCGAGTACTTCACAACCGGGTGCCGAGAAGGCACCCTCCTCAAGCACAAGCTCCTCTGCGACGAGCCAGAAACCCTCGACGAGCTGCTGATCATAGCGGACAAGTACGCTACGGCCGACTCCTCCATGAAGGCGGAAATTCAAATCAGCACGACTGGCAAAGTAGCTCCTTAGGCTGCAAGAACTCCGGCGGCAGACGCCAGCCGGCGACAACAAGCGCAAGGCCCCACAGCCGGCTTCTAGCAGCCGGCAGGTCGCGACCGTTGAAGCCCAAGCGACAGAAAGGCGGCAAGCCGAACTGGTTGCCGGCCTTCTCCTATGAGCAGACCTTGGATGGACCTTGCAAATTCCACAGCAGCACGAAGCCGTCGAATCACACCACCCGGAAGTGCCACTAGCACACTAGGATCGCCAAGGGAGACGGCCTCCTGCCACCCCCGCCTGCTGGGAAGCCGCCTCCGCCCCAGCAGCCGGTAGTCAGGCCAATCGGCGCAGTACAAGACGAATACCCTAAAGAGCATGGAGCCTATGTGGTGTTCACCAGTGTGGCTGATGATCGATGCAGTAGGCGGCTGCGGCGACAAGAGGTGAATGCAGTAGCCTCAGAGACGCCAGAGTTCATGCACTGGTCTGAGAGGCCCATCAGCTGGAGCAGGGCTGACCACCCAGAAGTGATGCCGAGTCCGGGCTCGATGCCACCTTTGCCACGGACAAACGGGCCGCGTGTTTCTCACGAGTTCTGATAGATGGGGGCAGAAACATCAATATCCTATACAAGGACACCATGGAGAAGTTAGGAATCAAGTAGATACAGCTTCAGAACAGCCGAACTGTGTTCCACGGCATTGTTCCTGGGCTTTCCTGCTCACCAATTGGCAAGATCCTGATTGACGTCCTCTTTGGGGACAAAGATCACTTCCGAAGAGAGTCTGTTTGGTTTGAGGTGGTGGACCTTGAGAGCCCATACCATGCGCTACTTGGCCGACCCACCTTGGACAAGTTCATGGCGATCCCCCACTACGCCTACCTCAAGATGAAGATGCCCAGTTCCAGGGGAATTCTGACTGTGGCCGGCGACTACCGAAAGTCGTCCACTTGCACGGCCGAGAGCAGTCGGCTGGCCGAGTCCCTGGTGATCGCAGCCGAGAAGCGACTCCTTGAACGAGTTGTGGCGATGGCCGGCAAGGAGCCGGAGATATCGCCCGACCCAAAGGAGTCAGAAGCCGAAGGTTCGTTCAAGCCGGCCAAAGAGACGAAGAAGATACCCTTGGATCCGGAGCACCCAGAGAGGTACGCCATCGTAGGCGCAAACCTCGACAGCAAATAGGAAGGCGAGCTCATCGATTTCCTCCGTGAGAATCGGGACATCTTCGCATGGTCTCCCAAGGACATGCCAGGTGTACCGACGGATTTCGTCGAGCACAAGTTACACGTCCGATCCAATGCAAAGCCGGTTAGGCAGCCGCTGCGCCGCTTATCAGAAGAGAAGAGAAGAGTTGTCGGAGAGGAGATAGCCCGACTCCTAGCAGTCGGCTTCATTATGGAAGTTTTCTTCCCGGAATGGCTGGCAAATCCGGTCCTGGTGCTAAAGAAGAACAAGCAATGGCGAATGTGTATTGACTACACGAGCCTCAACAAGGCCTACCCCAAGGACCCATTTGCTCTACCAAGAATTGACCAGGTGATAGACTCCACAGCCGGATGCGAGTTGTTGAGTTTCTTGGATGCATACTCAGGATATCACCAGATCAAGGTGAACCCGGCTGACAGATTGAAGACCGCCTTCATCACGCCGTTTGGAGCATTCTGCTACCTCACCATGACGTTCGGCTTAAGGAATGCCGGCGCCACCTTTCAGCGTTGCATGCAGAAGTGCCTCCTCCAGCAGCTCGGTAGGAACGCCCACGTTTACGTGGACGATGTGGTGGTGAAGACGGAAAAGCGAGGAACACTGTTGGAAGACCTCAAGGAGACCTTTGACAACTTGCACCGGTTCTAGATCAAGCTCAACCCCGAGAAGTGTGTCTTCGGAGTAGCAGCCGGCCAGCTGCTAGGTTTCCTGGTCTCTGAACGCGGCATAGAATGCAACCCAGTAAAAATCAAGGCCATCGAGAGAATGGAGGTACCCAGCCGACTGCTGGATGTGCAGAAGTTCATCGGCTGCTTAGCATCCATCAGCCGATTCATCAGTCAGCTGGGCGAGAAAGCTCTCCCCTTATACCAACTCATGAAGAAGACCACTTTTTTCGAGTGGAACCATAAGGCGGACGAAGCTTTCCACCAGTTGAAGAAGATGCTGACTACTCCACCCGTCCTGGCGGCTCTGACTCCCAAGGAACCTATGCTCCTGTACATCGCCGCCACCAGCCGAGTCTTCGCCGTAGTCTGGGTTCATCCCAAACCACTCCCGCGGTACCTCCTCGCCATCTTCAGACCGCTCGGGGACGAAGATGCTGGTGTCGGTGTACTCGGCGATCGCTGCAGCATGTTTGACGAGGGCATCTTCCGCAGCCGCCAGCTCCGGCTGGGCCTCCGACCGAAACGTGGCCAACCGGTCTAGATCCATCCCCGGGTACCACGCCTTGACGAACTCCAAGGCCCGGCGCGCTCCAGCCCGGGCGGAAGAGCCCTTCCAGGCCTCAAGACAACCAGCCGCGACCTCCAGCCAGTTGGCCGTCAGGCTGGGGGTGCGCGGAGCCTGCATATCCGGCCAAAGGGCGGCGATCGCCTGGGCACCGACGCGCTGGAGCCGGTGCAGTATCTGGTGAGCCGGCCGGAGGCGAGCCTCGATGCTCAGGATGTGCTCGTCAAGAGTTCGGGGGGCATCAGCGGCGATCTCTACGCCCTCCGCCCTCCGACTCTCACGGTCAGCCTCGATCGCTTGGATGGCGGCCTGCGACTGCCCAGGGAAGAAGTCTACACAAACACGAAGAAATGAAGAAGCAAGTCAAAAACCAAGAGTCGACACGATTTAAATCAGCAGCTCAAGGAAAGAAAATAAAGAGACTCACCATCAACGATGTCTTCAATCTCGTGGAAGCCGGAGTACAGCAGCGCCTCCTTGTCTGACCAGGAGGAGCGCTCGCTCGCGAACTTGGCCAAGAGGGCGGTTTCCGTCTCCTCCGCCTCCCTCTGCGACTTCACAAGCAGCTCCTTCTGCTCTGCCAACTGAGTGGCCAGCAGATCACGCTCTGTGGCGAGCTTGCTGCACTCCTCCCCTTTGGCGCGCAGGGCGGAGTTGGCTTCGCTCAGCTGCTGTTGAAGAGTAGCGTTGGCTGCTGAAGGAAAGGAAGAAAGATAACAGTCGTCAATAAAGTAGGTCGCCGGGGAGATTCGACCCGACTGCTCAGCAGTCGGCCCAAATCTCGAGGACTACAGCCCGCGGGTGCGCTAGCGCGCCCCCATAGAGAAGAAAAAAGGACTTATTTCGGCTCTCCGTCAAGTCGGCAGTCCGCTTGCCCAGCTCTTCAACGTTACGGTTGAAGGCAGTGACGCGGAGGTTGTGGTAATCCTGCGACAAACATTTCAGACAAAGTTAGTACCTAGAAGTTCATCAATTGGAGTTCCGGGCCACCTGCTCAGCAGCCGGCCCGAAACTCGGGGACTACACCCAGTGGGTGCGCTGGCGCGCCCCGCCAGAGAGGAGCAAGAAAACAAAGACCAAAGAAAAAAAACATACCCGGACGGTTGCCCGCGACGCTAGGAACGCCTTGGTGCAACTCTGGAGAGCGTCGCCCTCAGCACGGAGCTTCGCCTGGACGTCCAGGAGCGCCCAGTTCAGCGGCCCTGTGCCGCCTCCTCGCACCCACCCAACAGGTGCGGCGCTCGTCGCCTCGGCGTCTGGGGCCACCGAGCTGGCGGTGCCGGCTTCCAGGGGGCGGGGTGCCGAAGTCACCTTCTCCAGACGATGGCGCGTTGGCGTGCCGACTTGGAGGAGTAGCCTCACCACGGCCTCATCTTCGGTCGGCGGCACCGGAGGGTCCGCTGGTTGCTCGCCTTGCGCGCCTTCAGACGGCGGCGGAGGCGGCGGCGGAACGTTCGCGTCCGGAGTAGAGGGGTCGCCGCCTTCCCTTTCCTCGACGAGGTTCTCCCCGCCGGCTTCTCCAGTTGGTGGCGGACGTCTCCGCTGACCCCATAACGGAGGCGGCAGCGACCCGCTCAAGAGAGAGGGGAGCCCCGAAGAAAGAGGGGCAAGCAAAGACTCAGACAAATCATGAAGAAAGAATAGAACTTTGAAGACAGAATACTTACGCGGAGACCAACGACGACTTCTTCACTTCCTTACAGAAGCGGATGGCCTTCGCGGCTGCCTCATCCCGCCGGGTCACCGCAGCAGAGCCCTTGGGCTTCTTCGGCCGACTGCCGAACAAGGTCGGCACGGCCCTGCGCTTCTTCCCGCCGCCTGGAGCGCCCGGCGTGGCAGAAGAGCCCGCGCCAGGCTGGCTGGCTCCTGGTCGATGGCGAGGGGCGACTTCTCCCTCGGCGCTGTGTTCAGGCCAGTCGGCGAAGGTAGCCGAAGGCCTGAAGTCACCTGCAGTCCCTCCTCCTCCCTCGGCATCGTCTTCCAGAGCCGCCACCCCCAGATCGGGGTCGTCGACGTCGCTCTCCGCCCGGTCGGCGAGGAACTCATGGGCCGGCCCCGAGGTGCCGGCTGGTGGGTGGAGAAGGGCATTCTAACCAAAGAAGACTGGTCAAAACAAAACTCGGCAAGAAGAAGACAATCTGAAAGAAAGAAAGGAAAGGCGACTCACCACGGGCGGGGGGTTGGCGCGGGAGTACGGCTCGTTGCCGAATCACCAGTCCTGCAGGAGCCTGCTGTCCGAGAGATGGTTCACCATGAAGGCCACCTCTTCGTGAGGCATGTCCTTGGTGCACATCCGACTCAGGTCGCGGTGCCCGCTCATCTGGCATATCATGTGAGGGCGGCCTTGGAGCGGGAGAACTCGGCACAAGACGAAGGCGGCCAGCAGGTCCGGACCAGTCAGACCCTCCGACTGCGTCAGCACTCGGAGTCGCGTGATGGCACCGGCTCCCGTAGGCGTCAGCGACCTGGCCCGGTACGACCAGTTGGGCAGTCTCCCAGCCGGCGGGCCGGCTTTGAAAGCCGGCAGATTGACCCAGTCGCCCCTCGTGGCGACGTTCCTGACGTAGAAGTAGGATCTCTGCCACATCTTCACCGACTTTATCAGCGAGATGAAGGGGAAGAGGTTGTCGGCTCCTGACCTTCGCACGGCGATGAAGGCACCGCATTGAGCCGGCAGACCTGCGGCCTGGGTGCCGAGCTTGGAGAAGAAGAACTTCCCCCAGAGCTCGAGGGTGGCAAGGACTCCGAGGAAGCCTTCGCACAAGGCCACGAAGGCGGACAACAGCACCACTGTGTTGGGGGTGAGGTGGTGCGGCTGGAGGCCGTAGAACTCCAAGAAAGACCGGAAAAAGCTGCTCGCCGGCAGCCCCAGCCCGCGCAGGCAGTGCGAGCGGAAGATGACCTGCTCGCCCTCCTGCAGGGCAGGGGAAATCTCCCCCTCCGGCGCAAGACGCACCTGCACGCGATCCTCGCCGGGAAGCCGACGGGTCCGGCGGAGGAACTCAATATGGTCTTCATGGACCTCGGAACCGTCCCAGGTGCCGGAACGCACTGGGGGAGGCGCGGCAGCGGAGGAAGAGCTCATCACGAGCTGTCACCGCGGCGTTCGCCGGAGCTTGGGCGTGCGGCGGAGCGAGGAGGAGAGCGAGGAGCAGCACGGAGGAGGAGAGCGAGGAGCATCAAGGAGGAAGAGAGCCAGGGGTAGTGGGAAGGAGGGGCGCGCGTGCCCCCCTCTTCCCCCTACTTATAGCCCCATGGGCTGCGAAGCCGAGGGGGCAGACGTGGCGATTTACTGCGCCCACAACCCCACGCCCCCCACGATCCACGTAAAGTTACTGCGCGCAGTAACTCCACGGGAATCCCAATCGTCCACTGGGGCCGCAGCGGATCCGCTCGGGCACCGAGGCGTGGTAGTGGCGGGCCCCGCCTGTGGGCCTGTCCTGTCGCGCGCGTGGGCTGGCAGGACGGCCTAGCCATGTGCCCCCGCATGACAGGCCAAGAACGGGCGGCAGACTGGAGGCTTCACTGGCACGCCACTTAAAATCCCGCCGCGACGTTCGAAATACCGAGCAAGTCGAAATTGAGTGAAGTCCGAGTTGAGCAAGTCTGACTCCTTCTAGACGGCCCAGCAGAAGTCAATCAAGACCATGTGTTGAGCACCCAGAAGGAGAAACTGCCGAGGCTTCTCGGCCGATCGTCCGTGGCGCCTCACCAGCTTCGGGGACTACTGTCGGAGTAATGGGCCATGGGTAGGCCAACCCGAGTCCCATGACCTTTCAAGACATCGGGGCAGGCTGCGCCCCTCAAAGACCCCGGGGTGAAGAGCTGTTTCTTGAGGAGTCGACGGCAGGGCGGCCGACTGCCCGCTCACGGCCGAGTCCCAGGGACGACTTTCAGAGAAGCCGGCTTTGGGGAGTCGGCCGGCGACTCCGACGAACCATGACCCCATCGAGGGGGACGGGGCAGAGGCGTGGCTACAGTGAACCCCACTCCGCCCCTTACCAAGGGCAGGCATGGCCACAGCACGCCATACCCGGGAAGATCTCCGTGCGGCATTAATCAAGATGAGACGGGGAGTGGCCACAGTGATCGCCCGCCAGGCGGCGGGGCTGTTGCCACGACCCCATGACCAAGCCTGCGTCATCAGAAGCATGGCTACAGTAATCAGCGGCCGGCAAGACCCGCCCGTGGCGGACGCGACCTTTCGGCTCCATACCAGACCAGTCGGCGGGGCCCACCAGTCGGTGGAGAAGTCGGAGGTCAGAGGCGCTGACGGCTAGGCCCACGCCTAATCGAATTACCATTGTATCCCTGGGGGGTAGGCCTATATAAACCCCCCAAGGCACCCATGCAAAGGGTTGGATCCCAGTAGTTCTATACCATACCAGATAGAAGGAGAGAGCTAGCCTTGCCCTCTTCTACCACCAGACACAGCTCAAGGAGCAACCGTGTAAACACTTGACCATAGTGATCATGCGGAGACCCCGCAGAGCAGCAGTAGGGGTATTATCTCCCTGGAGAGCCCCGAAGCTGGGTAAGATTCGCCGGCGTGCATGTCTTCGCCTCATCCCATTTCCAGGCACCGGCGACGTTCTACTTGCCCCCTCCATGATAAGCCATCCGTTGGCATATGTCGCTCCAAACCCCCGACAAGATGAGTACTTATTGTATGCTTGCTTGTTTGCGATAGAGTTCCCGGAGTGCGCTGCTTGCTACTTTGAATCTCTAGGTTTCGTGGATCATCAGCAAGGCAAGTAACACTTTGATCATACATTTTTCATACCCAGTTTTATTGCATTAGATCAATACTCAAACATTGCGTGATTAGGATCTAATTAAATTGTGGGTTTTGGGAAATAGATGAGGTAGTACCTATTTCCTGTTTTATTATCAAACCTTTGGGAGTTACTTCTATGTTTGCTTATATTGCCATGCTAAGCTAGTAGACGTGGATTGGGTGAGTGTATCCATGACAGATGTGAGATTGTTAAATTAATGGTTTATTTAAGGTGGCAACTTAAACACACATCTGGGTGGATTGAGGCACCTGGGTATTCTAGCGATTGCCTGTTTTTCTTTATGGACTGCCACCCAGGCTCAAAGGGATCATGAGATTATTCATACTAGAAACTTCCGTGTGCAGCCACATGCTACTATGGGCTCTAGCATAGTTTACTAAGTCGTGCGAACTCTTACAGTGGTAGCCTAGCAGATGTAGTGTCGGGTGGTAGGTGCGACATATGCCAACGGGTGGCTTATCATTGTGGGAGCCAGTAAGACGTCGCCGGTGCCTGGAAGCGGGATGAGGTGAAGACATGCACGCTAGCGAATCTTACCCAACTTCGGGGCTCTCCGTGGAGATAACACCCCTACTGCTGCTCTGCGGGGTCTCCGCATGATCACTAGATGAACGAGTAGCTACAAGATGCTCCTTGAGCTGTTTTGCGAGAAGAAGAAGAAGGGCACGGCTAGCTCTCCTATCCTCTCTATGTGGTGTCTAAAACTAGCACCGATCAACCCTTTGCATGGGTGCCCCGGGGCGTTTATATAGGCTCACCGCTCGGGGGTACAATGGTAATCCGGCTGGGCGTGGGCCCCAGCCGTTTGTGTCTACGCTTGCCGGCTTCTGCGCCGGCTGCTGGGGCCCGCCGGCTGGTGGGTCCCACCGGCTGCCGGCTCCTTGGTCGACAGGCAGGCCCCATTGTCCAGGGCCTTGTCGGTGGCTGGTTGATGTTGCCTCAACCTGGTGACGAGGGCTTCGCCGAGGTGGGCGTGGCTATAGTGTCGCCGCCCGGTGGGCGATCGCTGTAGCCTCACCGCGTCTTGTCTCCTTAATGGGGCGTCTCCTTCGAGGGAGGGGGCAAGCCGGCTGCGGGGAGCCGGCCCCGTCTTGGGCCGACTGGGGGAGGCCTGGCCTCCTTCGGGTGTCTCTTTGCCTGAAGGGGCCCACCGCCCGTGGGCCGCGCTGGCAGCCCGTCGTAGGTGACATCAGGGTCAACATGGCAACAGGGCCGCGCCGGACGGGTCATGGCCACCCCGTACGGCGCACTGTGCCAGGCATGCTCCGGGATTTGGGGGTGGCAGGCTTTACTGTAGCCACGCCCCGTCACATCGCCGTTATGTGGATGCAGACTTTGAGGGTACGATCTTGACCGCTTTGTGGGAGCCGGCCTCTTGGAGTCGGCCTTCTCGTGGCTGGCTTCTTGGAGCCGGCCCTCCCATGGGTTTCTTCATGAGGGCTAAAGCCAGGCCGCCTTCCGATAGTCGGCCTGGGAGACAGCCGGCAAGGGGAAGGCGGCCCCACGTCTTGGATTCTTGAGGGCCGGATCGGCTCGTAATTTTTTCAGAAGGGCCAGGGGGAGCCGGCTAGGCTACTCGTGGTCATTTACTCCGACAGTAGTCCCCGAAGCTGATCGAGCTTCGAGGCTGACAAAGGGACGAGAAGCTTGGTCAGCTTCCTATCCTGAGGAGCCGGCTTTGCTTATGATCGCCGTCTTCGGAAAGCTCCGTTACTCGTAGGCGGGAACGTGGGTCGGCCTGTGAGCTGACCGCGCGCCATCCCGCGGGCCACGTGGCAAAGAAAACCTGCCAACGCACGCGCTTGATGGGACGCCGCCGCAGGCCCGGGCCCGCCACTCCTAGGCCTCGGCCCGAGCGCGGATCTTCTGCGGCCCACACAGACCGCTCGCCTTCCCGCGGCGGTTTTATTACGCCATCAGGGCGCAATAATCGCAGGACATGGGGGAGTGGGCGCAGTTGATCCCACGTTCCCCCACACCATGCCTCCTCGGCTCCGCCGCGCGGGTCTATAAGTAGGGGGGGAGGGGGAGCGGCAGAGGCTCGCACGCTCTCCCTCGCTCTGCCCCTTCTTACCTTCCTTCTTCTTCCCTTCACCGCTGCAGCGACCCATTGCCGCGCTGCTCCACCATCGGACCTCTCGGTTCCTTTGGTCCCGCCGTAGCAGGGTCGTGCGCGTCTCCGCCGTTGCATCGTCTTGTTCCTCGCCGCGTCGTTCCCATGGCGTTATCGAGCTCGTGGGATGGCTCCAATGTCCACGAGGACCATGTTGAGTTCCTCCGCCGGACGCGGCGTCTCCCGGGTGAGAACTACGTGCGAGTTCGTCAGGCGCCGGCGAGGGAGATTTCGCCGGCACCGGAGGAGGGCAAGCGGGTAATCTTCCGCTCGCACTGCCTGCGCGGCTTCGGCCTCCCGGCGAGCGGATTCCTTCGAGCTTTTCTTGAATTTTACCACCTCCAGCCGCATCACCTCACGCCCAACACGGTGATGCTGCTGTCGGCTTTCGTCACCTTGTGAGAGGGCTTTCTCGGGGTTCTCCCCACTCTCGAGCTCTGGGGAGAATTCTTCCAGAGCAAGCTCGGCATCGTTGTCGCGGGAGTGCCCGCACCCTGCGGAGCCTTCATTGCCATGAGGCGGACGGGCGAGAACAATCCGTTCCCGCCCATCCCGCTGATCCAGTCGGTGAAGCTCTGGCAGAAGTCCTACTTTTACGTGAAGAACATCGCCCAGCAAGGCCACTACGTCAACATGCCGGCTGGGAGGCAACCCTCGTGGAGCTACCGGGCTAGGTCGTTGTCTCAGGCCGGGAACGCAGCCGTCTCCCGGCTCCGGGTGATGATCCAGTTGGAGGGCCTGACCGGAGCCGACCTGGTGGCCGCCTTCATGGAGCGCCTAGTACTTCCGCTCCAAGGCCGGCCTCACATGATTTGCCAGATGAGCGGCCGCTTCGACCCGTGCCGGCTGAGCACCAGGGAGATGCCTCATGCCGAGGTGTCTTACATGGTGAACTACATCTCCAACTGCAAGCTCGCCGAGGATTGGCGATATGGTAAGGGGCCGTATTCTCGCACCAACCCTCCGCCTGCCGTAAGTTTTTCTTCTTTTCTTCCTTTTTGTAGCCGGCCTCATGATGGCCGACTTCTGATAAATTTGTTTGCCCTTAGCAGAACCCTCTTCTTCCGCTGACGGCCGGGGCCGCAAGGGTAGAGCACCAGCTCCTCCCCGACCGCACAGTGGACGACGTCGATGATCCGGACCTGGGAGCGGCTGCCATGGAAGATGTCATCGTGGGGGAAGGTGACGAGGTAGGAGGCGTGGGGCTTGGGGCCGGCCTCGAGGACTGGGCGGACGATGACGAGGTCGAAGCCGCCCCGCACCGCCAGCCGGCGCCTGATCATCAAGGCGCGGGCCCGTCTGCCGCGCCGGCTGCCCGTGGCGGCGCGCAGAAACGCCGGGCCGCGTCGACCTTCTTCGGCAGCCGGCCGAATAAATCCAAGGGTTCCACGGCGGCGACGAAGCGGGATGAGGTGGCCGTGAAGGCGGCCCGCTTCCGCAAGGCGGTGAAACAGCCGCAAGCGATCTCGGCGTAAGTCGTCAAATGTCTTGTATTATTTTTGTTGCCCTTTTCGATTGAGGATCTTCTAAACCTTTCTTTGCTCGCCGGGCAAGGCACCGCTTTCCCTCGAGCAAGGTCCTGGCGGCTCCGTAGTCGGGCCGACTGGAGGGTCCTCAGGCTCCCGCCACGTGGATCCCCGCGCCGACATCATGGAGGCCACGGAGCGGAATGCACGGGAGGCGCGGGAGGAGCGGGAGGCGGCGGAGCGAAGGACCGCCCAGGCGGCGAAGGAGCAGGCCGACACGGCGGCCAAGGCCCGGGCGGAGGCGGCAGCCGCAGAGACGGAGGCGGAGGCCTCGCACAACCAGCCTCCGCTGCTCGTCGTTCCCCTCCGCGCCGTGGCCCCCGACATCCCCGTGCCCCCGTCGGAGGAGGTTGACCAAGACCCGCCGGTGATGGAGAGGAGGGAGGACCACGAGGTCTTCGTGGAGGAGGCGCCGCAGACGGCGCCGACTGGAACGGGCCAAAGCGGCCAACCAGCCGCGGTGCCAGAGCAACCGGCCGGGGGCGAGCCGAAGGCAGGGGCCAGCCTCGAGGTGCAGCCGGCATTTTGCTGGTGCACAGGGGGAGCTACCTCCGCGCCGGAAATGCACCAAGCTGCGGGCACCAGCCAGACGGTGGAGGCCCTGGAGGCGGCTAGCGCCAGCACGTCCGAGTGGACGCCCAGCGGGGGGATAGCCGAGCTGAACACGGCGGCCCAGGAGGTCCGGAGCCGGCTTCTTGCCCAGGCCGCCTCGCTGCAGCGGTATACCCAAGCGTTCCTGGTGACGTGGGCCGTCATCCGGGTGAGCCCTCTGGCCTTGGTTTTTTTTGCTTTTTTGATTTCTTCCGTGGGGGCACGTCAGCGCACCCACCGGGTGTAGTTCCCGAGTTCCGAGTCGGCTGCTGAGCAGGCGGCTTGGAACTTGCTAGGTCCTGACAACTATCTTATCCTCACCTCCTGTCTGATCTTCCAGGAGTACCATAACCTCCGCGCTGCTGCCTTCAACTCCCAGGCTCAGGAGCTGGGCCGGAAAACCGAGGACCTGACCAACAGCCAGAGTGCCTACTTTGTCTCGTTCATCTCCTGTGGGGGCGCGTCAGTGCACCCACTGGGTGTAGTCCCCGAGATTCGGGCCGACTGCTGAGCAGTTGGGTTGGATCTTCCTTGACGACTTCTTCCTTATTGATTTTTCCTTTGTCTTCATGCTTGCAGGAGCCAATGCCGACTTGAGGGGGCAGCTCAGCGGGGCCCAGGCTGCCCTTCATGCCAAGGAAGCCGAGTACAACGCCTTGGTCCTGGAGTGTGACCGCCTGGCCAAGAAGTTGGCCAACCAGGAGGAGAGCCACAAGGCGGCCCTGAAGAAGGCGCATGACAACGAGGACGCCCTCAAAGCTGAGTTCGAGACCGAAGCGGCGGGCTGGGCTGAGGCAAAACAAGCGCTGAGCGAGGGCTTCGGCCGGATTGAGGATCTGATCGATGGTAAGCCGCCTTCCTCACTCCTTTCTTACCCCTTGCCCCTAGATTTGTGTTCTGACTTGTGCTGCTTTTTGTTCTTTGTGCAGACTACTTCACCGGCTACTCCGTCTTCGCCACCCAGACCATCGAGGCCCACCGCGAGGCGCGCCGGCAGGCGGGGGCTGACATCACGCCGGACGCGAGCCGGACGCTTGAGGAGCAACTCTTGGCGGTCCAAGCCCGGCTGCAGCCGGCTCACCGCATGCTCCGTCGCCTCCAGCGCGCCGGGGCGCAGGTGTTGGCCACCCTCTGGCCAAGCGAAATGATTCCCCGCACCCCGAGTCAGACTGCCGACTGGCTGGAGATTGCGGTTGGCCGCTTCGAGGCCTGGAAGGCATCGGCGGCCCGGCTTGGAGCTGGGCAGGCGCTGGAGTTCGTCCGAGCCTGGTATCCCGGGCTGAACCTGGACCAGCTGCGCACCTGGCGGCTGGAGGCCGACGAGGAGATGGAGGAGGTGCGGCCGGCTATCGCTCAGCGTGCCTCGACGATCGCCGAGTGCACTGACATCAGCGTCTTTGCTCCTGAAATAAATGACGACGGCTTGCCCAGCCGGAGGAATGGTTTGGGCTGGACCCGGTAGCGGGTGAGTACTCGGCGGAGGAGATCGCTTCCAGTGATGAAGGTGAAGACGACGAAGGAGAGGAAGGCGAAGACGTCGAGCCGGCCGGTGAAGCGGCCAGCCAGCCCCAGCCTGACCGTGCCTCCAGCAACGAGGCACGTGCTAGCGCGCCTTCTGCAGGAGGTGGTGATCATGCCGAGGTTCGCCAGCCGGCCACTCCTCCAGCCGGCACTGCCGTCTCTACCGACCTGCCCGACTCGCCAGTCGCTCCCTTGGCTTAATCTGCCGTCCTCGCTTTTCCTGCTTGTTACTTTTTGAACAACTTTTGTTAAACTTGCGCAGTTCCACCCACTGGGGGTGTATTCAAACTATGTTGAATGCTGGCCTTTCGAAGGCATTTTGTGTAAATATGATCATGTGTGTGTTTGGCTTCCATTCACGTGTGCTTTTTATCTTTAGGCTGTTTCCTTTGCCGCCTTCCCCTAGCTGCTGCCTTCCCAATCGGCAGCTGCTCTACAGCCTGCGGCTAAGGAAGAACTTGGCTATATTTATTATTATTATTTGTTGGGGAAGGCAAGTACTCGAGCTTTCTTAGATTGAAACGAAGTGAATGGAAGCCGGCAGGCCGGCTACTCTGGTAGTCGGTCGGTCGTGGGAGAAAAACGGGCTTTTGTTATATTAGTCCATTAGTCCCTAGCCGTTTTTCGTGTGGGCGTCCTTTCCTGCCTTTAACTCTTGCCAGCCGGACAGCCGGTTCTTTGAACTGCGACTTTTGGCAAGAGAAGGCTTGGGTGCCGGCACACTACTTGTCTGACCGCGGGTAGGACTTCTAATATAACTCAAGGCGGCCAGTCCCCGGGCCGACTAGTCGAACCCGGTGCCGGACGAAAAAAGTGAATGTAATGACATGATCATAAGCATGATACTCTTCATTTATAGATAAAAGATGGCAGTCCCCGAACTCTCCTCGGGGGGCCTATTGTCTCATACTTAGTACAAAAGTTAGCGTGATACATACTGCATTTCAACTGTAAAATCTTCGGAGGAGGTTGGCATTCCATGGTCGTTCCGACTCTTTGCCGGAGTCGTCTCTCTTTCGTGCCTTCGGCTTCTGTGCGTCGATCAGGTAGTAGGAGTCATTTCCCAGCGCTCTGCTGATGACGAAGGGGCCTTCCCAAGGGTCCGAGAGCTTGTGCTGGCCGCCTGTTCGCTGGATCAGCCGGAGCACGAGGTCGCCCTCTTGGAAAGATCTTGGTTTGACCTTCCGGCTGTGGTAGCGGTGGAAGCCCTGCTAGTAGATGGCGGACCAGCTGAGGGCTAACAGCCGGCTTTCTTCCAACAGGTCGACGCCGTCTTCTCGTGCTTCCTTGGCCTCCGCCTCTGTGTACATGGTTACCCGAGGCGAATCGAACTCGATGTCGGTTGGGATGACCGCCTCGGCACCATACACGAGGAAGAAAGGAGTGAAGCCGGTTGACTTGTTTGGGGTAGTGCGCAGGCTCTAGAGGACGGCCGGCAGCTCATCGAGCCAACAGCCGGCCGAACGTTCCAGTGGTACGACCAGTCGGGGCTTGATGCCGGAAAGGATGAGGCCGTTGGCTCGCTCGACTTGGCCGTTTGACTGCGGGTGGGCAACGGACGCTAAGTCCAACCGGATGCCCTGCATCGCGCAGAAACGTGCCAATGCTCCCTTGGCGAAATTCGTGCCGTTGTTGGTGATGATGCTGTGTGGCACACTGTACCGAGTTGTTATATCTGCAATGAATGTCATGGCAGTCGGCCCATTCAGCTTCTTGATCGGCTTTGCCTCAATCCATTTGGTGAATTTGTCCATGGCGACAAGCAGATGTGTCATGCCGCCGCGCGCCGTCTTGAATGGGCTCACCATGTCGAGTCCCCAAACGGCGAAGGGCCAAGTGAGGGGAATGGTCTTGAGTGCCGAAGCCGGCATGTGTTGCTTGGAGCTGAAGACTTGGCACCCTTTGCAATGTTTAACTAACTCCTTGGCGTCATCCAAAGCAGTCGGCCAAAAGAACCCATGGAGGAAAGCTTTGGCGAAGAGCGATCTTGAGGCCGCATGGTGGCCGCATTCTCCTTGGTGGATGTCTCTGAGGATTGCAATGCCCTTCTCTTGATCGACGCATCGCTGGAAGACTCCAGTGACACTGCGCCTGACGAGCTCTCTGTTGACGATTGTGTATGCTCCGGCTCGGCGTTGGACTTGTCTTGCCTCTGTTTCGTCAGCCGGCAGATCTTGATTTATTAGGAAGTTGAGGATGGACTGAGCCCATGATGGAGCTGCGACTTCTTCTATTGCCAACATGGCTACTGCGACCAGGGCGGGCGGGCTGGGTGGTGAAATGCTGGAGTCCACCGTCGCTTGTTGCGTTGGTGCAGTCCCTGGTCCGACTACCGCAGTCCCCGAGCCGGGTGTGGCAGTCCCCGGGTCGGGCGTAACTATGGAAGTCCCCGAGCCGCCTACTGACATCCCCGGGCCGACTATCGAAGTCCCCGGGTTACCTGCTTGGTTCTTCGAGCCGGACCCGGCCGCGTCGGGGTCAGGCGGCATGAAGATGGAATCGGACTCTGGAGACGGCTTGATAGACGGCTTGAGGAGGCGTTGCAGAGAGACACCGGTTGGTATTGCCTGCCGAGTGGAGCCTATTCGAGCCAGGGTATCCGCTGGCTCGTTGTCGGCTCGCGGTACGTGGAGGAACTCGCATCCTTCAAAGTACCCGCTGATTTGCTAAACGAGGAAGCGATAGCTTGCCATATTTGCGTCTGTGGCGTCCCAGTCGCCGGATGACTACTGGACTACCAAGTCCGAGTCGCCATAACATAGGATCTGGTGAATGCCGAGTTCTTTGGCAAGCCGGAGCCCGTCTATGAGCGCCTCGTACTCGGCCACGTTGTTGGAGGCGGCAAAGTAAATTTGCAGCATGTATCTGAGCTTGTCGCCTTTGGGAGAGGTGAGGATGATGCCGACTCCCAAGCCAGTGCGCATCTTGGACCCATCAAAGTGCATGCGCCAATGAGTGGAGTGGGGAGCTGGCGGTAGGTACTGGGTCTCGGCCCAGTCGACGAGGAAGTCAAACAATGCTTGGGACTTGATGGCGGTGCGAGGCTGGTAGAAGATCGTGTAGGGGGCCAGCTTGATGGCCCATTTCGCCACCCGGCCGGATGCATCCCGGCTGCCTATGATCTCGGCAAGCGGGGCGGTGCATACGACCGTGATGGGGTGCTCTTGGAAGTAGGGCTTCAGCTTCTTGGCGGCGAAGTACACGCCATAGCACATCTTCTGGTAGTGCGGGTAGTTCTGCTTCGAGGTAGACAGCACCTCGCTCAAATAGTACACCGGCCTCTGGACCGGCTGGGCTCGGCCCTCTTCTAGGCGCTGGACTACGATGACAGTGCTGACCACCCGGCTAGTTGTAGCAATGTAGAGGAGCATGGGCTCTTTCTCAGTCGGCACCTCCAGGACAGGCGGCGTGGCTAGCATCTTCTTCAGCTCGTGAAAAGCTTGGTCGGCTTGGTCGTTCCACTCGAAGTGAGTGGTCTTCTTCATAAGGCGGTAGAGGGGGAGAGCTTTTTCTCCGAGCCGGCTGATGAAGCGGTTCAGGGAGGCCAAGCACCCGGTGAACTTCTGGACGTCTCGAAGTTTGGTGGGAATCGCCATTCTCTCAATGGACTTGATCTTTATTGGGTTGCATTCGATGCCGCGTTCGGAGACCAGGAGCTGGCCGGCTGGCACTCCGAACACGCATTTCTCGGGGTTGAGCTTGATCTGGAACCGGCGCAGGTTCTCAAATGTTTCCTTGAGGTCCCCCAGCAAGGTGTCGCGCTTCTCCGTCTTCACCACAATGTCGTCTACATAGACGTGGGCATTTCTGCCGAGCTGCTTGAGGAGGCACTTCTGCATGCAACGCTGAAAAGTGGCACCGGCATTTCTCAAGCCGAATGTCATGGTCAGGTAGCAGAAAGCTCCGAATGGCATGATGAAGGCGGTCTTCAGGCGGTCAGCCGGATCTAGCTTTATCTGGTGGTATCCTGAGTAAGCATCCAAGAAACTCAACAGCTCGCATCCGGCCGTGGAGTCTATCACTTGATCAATCCTTGCCAGGGCAAAGGGATCTTTGGGGCAGGCCTTGTTGAGGCTCGTGTAGTCTATGCACATGCGCCACTTGTTGTTCTTCTTTAGCACGAGGACCGGGTTGGTGAGCCACTCTGGAAAGAAAACCTCCATAATGAAGCCGGCTGCCAGAAGCCGGGCTATCTCCTCTCCCACGATCCTTCTTTCCTCCTCCGACAGTCGGTGGAGGGGTTGTTTGACTAGTTTTGCGCCTTCTCGGACGTGTAGCTTGTGCTCAGCGAATTCCTTCGGAACACCCGACATGTCCTTAGGGGACCATGCAAAGATATCCCGATTCTCACAAAGGAAGTCGGCGAGCTCGCCTTCCTATTTGCTGTTTAGGTTTGCCCCGATTACGGCAAACCTTTCTGGATGCTCGGGGTCAAGAGGTATCTTCTTTGTCTGCTTGGCCGGCTGGAAAGATCCTTGGGCATCACACTCCTTGGGATCGGGGGACAGGGCCGGCTGTTTGCTGGCCATGGCCACGACTCGGTCCAACATCTTCTTTTCTTCGGCAATCACAAGGGACTCGGCCAGCCGGCTGCTGGCTGCAGCGCACTCGGAAGATTTCTTGTAATCACCGGCTATGGTGAGGATGCCCTTGGCGCTCGGCATCTTCATTTTGAGGTAAGCATAGTGGGGAATAGCCATGAACCTGGCCAAGGCAGGACGGCCAAGCAACGCATGGTAGGGGCTCTCCAGGTCCACCACTTCAAACCAGATCGCTTCCCAGCGGAAATGATCCTTGTCCCCAAAGAGTACATCAATCTTGATCTTGCCAATGGGGGCGCAGGACAGGCCAGGTACAATGCCATGGAACACAGTCCGAGTAGGCCTGAGTTGCTTCGTCTTGACGTTCAGCTTCTCCAGGGTGTCACGGTACAGGATGTTGATGCTGCTCCTGCCGTCTATCAGCACGCGGGAGAAACGGGCGGCGCGTTTGTCCATTGCAAGGGTGGGATCAAAAACCAATGCATAAGAGCCGGGAGATGGCATCACCTCTGGGTGGTCGGCCCGGCTCCAGCTGATAGGTTTTTCTGACCAGTGCATGTGCTCGGCGGGGTTGGCAGTGACCATGTTGACTTCCTGGTGCTCTCGGCATCTGCTGTGCCGGTCTTCGGGCTGGCTCGTAAAGACGACATAAGCGGCATGCTCATCGGGGAACTCATCGTGCACGGCTCCGACTGCAGGCCGACAGGTCGGCGGCTGCGGAGCCGGAGGCGGCAGACCGGCAGGCGGAGGCGGCGCGAGCCCTTCGCCTTTGGAGATTCGGGTGAGCCAGTGGCACTTCCGGGTTGTGTGGTTGGATGGCTTCGCGCCGCTGTGGAACTTGCATGGGGCATCGAGAGTTTGCTAGAAGGCCCGCTGCCAAGCCGGCTTGCCGCCCCTCTGCTTCTTGGGTGCGGGCCGCCCTTCGGGCTGCTCGTCTTCGACTGTGGCCACCTGCCGACTGGTGGAGGGCGGCACGGTGCCCTTGCGCTTGTGGTCGTTCTGGTGTGGGCGTCGGCCGGAGTCCCCAGCCGGCGTCTTGGGCACCGGGTTGATTACCTTCCCAGACGCGTCTACCCGGAGTTCGGTCTTCATTGAGGAGTCGGCGGTGGCGTACTTGTCCGCTATGACCAGAAGCTCGTCAAGGGTAGTCGGCTCGTTGCAGAGGAGCTTGTGCTTGAGGAGGGTGCCTTCTCGGCACCCGACAGTGAAGTATTCTATGGCTTGCACCTCGTGCACCCCTTCGCAAGAGTTGCGGAGCTCGGCCCAACGCGTGAGGTAGTCGCGAGTGGACTCGGCGGGGCCTTGTACGCACAAGGAGAGCTGTCTGGGCTTGGGAGCCCGTTTGTAGGTGCTGGTGAAGTTGCGGACGAAGGCTTCTGTGAAGTCTAGCCAGCTGTTGATGCTGTATGGCTTGAGGCTGTTGAGCCAGGTCCGCGCTGTGCCTTGCAGCATGAGGGGCACGTACTTCACGGCAACGCGCCAGTTGCCATTTTCTATGCTAACCGCCGTGGAGTAGTCGGTCAACCAATCTTCCGGCTTCACGGAGCCGTTGTACTTGGGCGTATCTCTTGGGAGCGAGAACCCTTTGGGGAAAGGCTCGTCGCGGATGCGGGGGCCAAAGCAAGGCGGGCCGACATCATCTTCTTCTTCTAGCGCCAGGGATCGCGCTAGGCGGTCGATCCGATGGCGGGCGTCGTTCTCACCGACTCCTTCGCGGCGACCTAGTCGGCCGCTGAGAGTCGAATGCGTGACAGGCGGTGGGGTGGGATATCTCTCCCCACGAAGCGGAGGCGGAGGCGGGTCGCCCCGCCGCTCCACAGCCCGGGGATGGCCTTTTGCGTCTCGCTCGATGGAGATTCGGGTTCGGCTTCGGCTGGCAGCCGGCTCTTTTTCGCGTCGCACGCGGGTTTTACCCATAGTCGGCGTCCGGCTCGTCGCGCCGTGCTCTCGGCGCGGGGAAGGGCTTTCCGCGCGGGCGTCAGCTTCGTGCCGCTGTGCGGCTGCATCGATTAGTTGCTGGATGCGTCTGGTCATGTGGGGGAGTTCTTCGGCCCCCAGTCCGTCTAGCTCGTCCACGGCCGCCTGGGCGGCGCGCAGGTTCTCGAGCGGAGTGGCGTAGACTGGGCGGTCGACTCCTAGCATGTCGGCGAGGGTAGCGCCGCACTGTCTGACAATGCCGGCCCGGCTTGGCCCGCCTGGGGGCGGCGTGCCAAAGGCGGCGCGGTCGGCTTCGCGGTAGTGGGCCTCAGTGAGGCTTCTCATGGAAGCCAACTTTCGGCCCTCCCCGAGGGGGGCGAGGCGGCGAGCCTCCAGTGCTTCAGTGTCGGCATCGGCCGGGAGGGGGATGGACAAGTCATGGGCCGCCGCATGCGGGGCGTCGTGGGCGTTCTCGCTAGAAGCGCCGCCGTGGCCGATGACCATCACCTCGGTGGTGATGGCGTCGCAGCCATCGGCCCGGGGAAGCGGGTCATTGTAGATCGCGACGTTGGTGGGGAAAGCGTCGAGCGAGGCCGTGTCGGAGTCGACATGCATCGGATCGGTGGAGCCAACAGACTCCAAGTCCACAGCAGGCTCGCCGGAGACGTGGAGCTGGCCGAGGTGGTTGACGAGGTGGTCGGTGCCCGCGTCAGAGGCGAGCTCGTCGGAGATGAGGGTCTTGTCAAAGAGATCGGCGAGGTTGCTCGCCGCGCAGACATTGGCAACGCCTTGCAGCGTGTCGCGGCAAGCGCCATCGGGCGTGCCGGGCTGGCTACGCTCGCTGGGGAGGAAGAGGGTTCCCGTCCAGAATAGGTCTCCGGACGACGGTGCACGTGGCCCCACGGTGGGCGCCAAATGTCGGGTGGTAGGTGCGACATATGCCAACGGGTGGCATATCATTGTAGGAGCCAGTAAGACGTCGCCGGTGCCTGGAAGCGGGATGAGGCGAAGACATGCACACTGGCGAATCTTACCCAGCTTCGGGGCTCTCCATGGAGATAACACCCCTACTGCTGCTCTGCGGGGTCTCCACATGATCACTAGATGAACGAGTAGCTACAAGATGCTCCTTGAGCTGTTTTGCGAGAAGAAGAAGAAGGGCACGGCTAGCTCTCCTCTCCTCTCTATGTGGTGTCTAAAACTAGCACCGATCAACCCTTTGCATGGGTGTCCCGGGGGGTTTATATAGGCTCACCCCCCGGGGGTACAATGGTAATCCAGCTAGGCGTGGGCCCCAGCCGTCTGTGTCTACACTCACTGACTTCTGCGCCGGCTGCTGGGGCCCGCCGGCTGGTGGGTCCCGCCGACTGCCGGCTCCTTGGTCGACAGACAGGCCCCACTGTCCAGGGCCTTGTCGGTGGCTGGTTGCTGTAGCCTCAACCTGGTGACGAGGGCTTCGTCGAGGTGGGCGTGGCTAGAGTGCTGCCACCCGGCGGGCGATCGCTGTAGCCTCACCGCGTCTTGTCTCCTTAATGGGGCATCTCCTTCGAGGGAGGGGGCAAGCCAGCTGCAGGGAGCCGGCCCCGTCTCGGGCCGACTGGGGGAGGCCTGGCTGCCTTCGGGTGTCTCTCTTCCTGAAGGGGCCCACCGCCCGTGGGCCGCGCTGGAAGCCCGTCGTAGGTGACAACAGGGTCAACATGGCAACAGTGTCGCGCCGGACGGGTCATGGCCACCCCGTACGGCGCACTGTGCCAGGCGTGCTCCGGGATTCGGGGGTGGCAGGCTTTACTATAGCCACGCCCCGTCACATCGCCGTTATGTGGATGCAGACTTCGAGGGTACGATCTTGAGCGCTTTGTGGGAGCCGGCCTCTTGGAGTCGGCCTTCTCGTGGCCGGCTTCTTGGAGCCAGCCCTCCCGCGGCTTTCTTCATGAGGGCTAAAGTCGGGCCGCCTTCCGATAGTCGGCCTGGGAGACAGCCGGCAAGGGGAAGGCGGCCCCACGTCTTGGATTCTTGAGGTCTGCATCGACTCGTAATTTTTTCAGAAGGGCCAGGGGGAGCTGGCTAGGCTACCCGTGGTCATTTACTCCGACATGTAGGGGATGTAGGTTGGTACTGTCTACCCGATTGTAAGGAGCTAGCACTTCTGAAAGACTATGTCTCGGTCATCCGTTTCTCAAACATCATGTAGTGCGAGAATCCCAACGGAGGAGATCGAGTCTTGTGGGGAAAAGTGCGCAAACCTCTGCAAAGTGTATAAACTAATCATGGTTAGCGCGTCCCCGGTTATGAATGTCTTGAGTATCTTGTACTTGGATTATCATGTGAATCTCATCATGTTACTTTAATTAATTTGTTGGTTTCTAATGTTGATGCTTAATTGGGATTGAGACGGTGTCTACACTCTCAATGTTTAACAACCACCATGATAGTTAAATAAAATTTATTCCTTTGCAGTAGGAAAAAATTGGCTTTATGCAAAAACTGTAACCATAGAGCTTTCCACCAGCCATATATGCATGTAGTATAGCCTTACTCTTTCATTACTCCCTATGTGTTACTTTGCCAGCATATTCCATGTGCTGACCTATTTTCGGGCTGCAACGTTCATGTTATAGACTTTTCAGATGACGAGTAATGTGCCTTTAGGTCGTGGTTCTATACTTAGTGATGCCGTTGGAGTTGATGGACTCACTCATCTTCCAAGCCTTCCACTGTTATCATTATTAGATGGCCTTAAGCCATATTTATTGTAATAAGTTCTCTTTTGAGACATTCGATGTAATAAGTGTGTGATTGCTACTCTGTTATAAATACTTGAAGTACTGTGCGTGTCAGCATTACTGATCCAGGGATGACACTAATGCACAGAGATCAGACTGGTTGAGGTCTGGTCGCTACAAGATGGTATCAGAGCACACGCTGACTATAGGACACGACCACTAAGCTAAAGCCCTAGATCACTACTCACTCTTCTCATTTCTGACTTCTCATCTTTTCTACTCTTTTAGGATGGCGGATGTAAGGAACAAGTTCACGCAACCGGATGAAGATACACCCTTTGGACGCCACCTGAAGGAAGTCACTAAGTACCTGAACATCGGAGTACCAAGCTTCACCGGAACCTACAACTCCACTTTACCTGAAGAGGAGCGCTGGATTATTCAAGTTCAAGTTCCAGGAAGGACGTTCATGCCCGTCACTGAGCCCATAGAGTTTTCCTTTGATGCACCAACCTGGAGTCTAGGAAAGAGCATGGCAGCCCACATCACTATGGGACGCATTGGAGAAGTATACCGCAATGATCTCAAGGATACTATCTACCAAATTTGTGAGCACCAAGATGAGCAATGGGAGATGATCAACACCAGGAAGGATAGATCAATTGCCGCTTTCATCCAGGAGTTAAATCAGCACATTCGACACTAGGAGAACCAGATGTGCGCAGGCATGTTAGATCTGAAGAAGGCGATGACGAGAATCACGGAGCTGGAGGAAGAACTCAAGGCTACACGTGAAGATTATATGGAGGAAATTGAAGTATTTGTGGAAAAGAATGACGACCTGACCAGGAAGCTAGGAGTTTTCATGGGAGATCCCGCGCCAGGAGGAGAACATGACGATTCCACTTGCCTGGGGAACTATATCATCATCGACGACACCGACTCAGATCTATATGACAGCGATGGTGACTATGTTGATGAAGCTGGAGCGGATATCATGGAGTCTTCATCGGAGCAGTTTTTCTAATAGACCACCATAATAGTAGTAGTGTTCCACCATGTATATAGCATAGTCCAAGCACTTTTATAACGATAGTTCTAGACCGATTGTATGCCCTTGTTTGATTGAATGAAGTGATTTTGTGTGCATTTGCCTTATGTGCATTTGGGTAGTGTTTTCTCTCTAGACCTCATTCTATTCTATATTCTCATCTTTTCTAAACCCTCAGATGCCTCCGAGACGTGACAATGGATTTGCTTTCCCACCGGAGCTCACTCAGTTGATCCAGCAGCAGAATGCCTTGATGCAGTTGCTAGTCCAGAATGAGAATTAGGGGAACAACGACGACAACAACCCACCACCGCCACCATCTGTTGATCACTTAACCCGTTTTCTTAGGCTGAATCCGCCG
Source organism: Triticum aestivum (assembly GCF_018294505.1). Classification (NCBI taxonomy): domain Eukaryota; kingdom Viridiplantae; phylum Streptophyta; class Magnoliopsida; order Poales; family Poaceae; genus Triticum; species Triticum aestivum. The sequence continues at coordinate 674,462,715 of NC_057806.1, forward strand.
GTGTTCTCCAGTAGCACCGAGCCGATTGTTGCTGATGATTGGCTCCGCAAGACAGCAAGGGAGTTGACCACGGCAGGATGCATAGATGCGGAAAAGGTGAAATTTGCCGCACATCAGCTTGAAGGACCCGCAACATCATGGTGGGAGAATTTCACAGCCACTTACCCTATCGACACTATCACATGGGATCAATTTCAGCAGGCTTTCCGTACTACCCATGTTTCAGCAGGAGCTATGTCCATGAAGAAGCGTGAGTTTCGCAACTTGCACCAAGGAGGACGGACAGTTGGCCAGTATGTGGATGACTTTAGTAAGCTAGCACGTTATGCCCCAGATGACGTTGCTACGGATGCAGCTAAGCAGGAGAAGTTTCTGGAAGGACTGAATGATGAGTTGAGCATGCAGTTGATGCTAGCAAGCTTCAACAACTACCAGGAGTTGGTAGATCGTGCTCTTATGATTAAAGGGAAGCAGCAGCAGATTGAGAGCTGCAAGAGGAAGTATGGACAAGGAAACTACAATTCTGGAGCTCAGCAGAAGCGGCGTTTTACCCCAAAACCGGGAGGACCTTTTCAGCATACCCATGGGGGAGGAAGCTCGCACAATCATAATGGCCCCAAGAATGGTAATGGGAATGGAGGAAGCAACGGCCAGAACCGTACCAACCCATCAACACCAGCCAAGAGAGACTTGAGCCAAGTCACTTGCTTTAAGTGTCAAAAGACTGGACATTACGCCAATGAATGTCCTGAAGCCCAGAATGGAAATGGCAATGGAAGCTCTGGGAAGAAGCCGGACCCTTTCAATAGGGGACAGGTGAACCACGTTAACATGGAGGAGGTTGAAGCTCAGCCAGATGCAGTAATAGGTAAGTTTTGGTTAAGTCATTTACTGCACTCGTTCTTTTTGATACTGGTGCATCGCATTCATACATCTCAAGGGGATTTGTGGATAAGTATAAACTGCCAACCCAAGCCCTTAGGTCACCCATGTTAGTAACCTCGCCTGGAGCAGAGTATATGGCTAGTCTATGGTGTGATCAGTTACCATTAAGGATTGGTAACTATGTATTTCCCTTGGACCTAATAGTATTGGAATCTCAAGGATTGGATGTGATATTAGGCATGGATTGGTTATCGAAGTATGAAGGGAACATTGAATGCGCCAGTAAGTCAATTTTGCTTACGATGCCAGAAGGAAGAAGGATCAAGTATGTATCCCGGCATGTGCCGAAAAGGACTCAAGTAAATTCCTTATCAGGAGTTGTGCAGGAGGAAGTACCAGTGGTGAAGGATTTCCCTGGCGTATTTCCAGAGGAGATGCCACGCATGCCACCGGATAGAGATATTGAGTTTTTTATTGAGCTTTTGCCAGGCACATGGCCAATATCTAAGAGACCATACAGGATGCCCGCAAAGGATTTGGAGGAGATTAAGAAGAAGATTAAAGAGTTACTGGATAAAGGTTATATTCGCCCAAGTTCTTCGCCTTGGGGATCGCCAGTACTTCTAGTGGAGAAAAAGGATGGATCGTTAAGGATGGTTGTTGATTATCGAGGATTGAATGAAGTAACAATCAAGAACAAGTACCCACTACCGATGATCAATGATCTGTTTGATCGATTGCAAGGAGCTAAGGTATTTTCCAAGATCGATCTATGATCAGGATACCATCAGTTGAAGATTCCAGAATAGGATATACCTAAGACGGCTTTTACCACCAGGTATGGGCTGTACGAGTATACTATTATGTCATTTGGTCTGACTAACACACCTGCCTATTTTATGAACATGATGAACAAAGTGTTTATGTAGTTTTTGGATAAGTTCGTCGTAGTGTTCATTGATGATATTCTGGTTTACTCAAAGAATGAAGAGGAGCATAAGGAGCATTTGTGTTTGGTACTTGAGAAGCTCAGAGAACATCAGTTATATGCCAAGATTAGCAAATGTGAGTTTTGGTTGAAGGAAGTTGGATTCCTTGGACATGTTATATTCGGAGAAGGTATAGCAGTAGATCCCACCAATGTTGTCACAGTGACAAATTGGGAAGCCCCAACAACAGTTGGAGAGATCCGGAGTTTTCTTGGACTCGGAGGATACTACCGGAGATTCATTGAAAATTTCTCGAAGATTGTGAAGCCTATGACGGAGTTATTGAAGAAGGATACCAAGTTCAAATGGACTGAGGAATGTGAGGCCAGTTTCCAGGAGTTGAAGAAACGTTTGGTTACATCACCAGTGTTGATTTTGCCGGATCAGAACAAGGATTATGCGGTGTATTGCGACGCTTCACGTCGAGGACTTGGAGCAGTGCTTATGCAGGAGGGAAGAGTTGTTTCATATGCCTCATGACAGCTTAAGCCTCATGAGTTGAATTATGCCACACATGATTTGGAGTTAGCAGCCGTAGTGCATGCATTAAAGACTTGGAGACATTTTCTCATTGGAAACCATTGTGAAGTGTACACGGATCACAAGAGTTTGAAGTATATTTTCACGCAGAAGGAGCTAAATCTCAGGCAAAGGAGATGGTTGGAGCTCATCAAGGATTATGACATGATATTGCATTATCATCCCGGAAAGGATAACATAGTAGCCGATGCGCTGAGCCGTAAAAGCCATGTCAACACACTAATGACGGGAGATTTACCGAAGGAGTTGGCCGAGGACCTTCGTGAGCTATGTTTGGAGATAGTTCCGAGAGGCTATGTAGCAGCATTGGAGATTCAGTCTACTTTGATGGATAAGATCAGAGAAGCTCAGAAGACTAACAAGGAGGTTGCCTCTATAAAGGAGAAGATGAGCAAAGGAAAAGCTAAAGGATTTCGTGAGGATGAGCACGATACCCTATGGTTTGAAGACCGTGTTTTTGTGCCCAATGACCCGGAGATCAGGAAGTTAATTCTGCAGGAGGCCCATGATTCACCATATTCGATTCACCCAGGAAATACCAAGATGTATTTGGATTTGAAGGATACTTTCTGGTGGACTGGAATGAAGAAGGATATTGCGGAGTATGTAGCAGTTTGTGATGTATGTCAGAGAGTAATGGCAGAGCATCAGAAGCCAGCAGGATTGCTACAGCCATTGCCAATACCCGAGTGGAAGTGGGATAAGCTAGGCATGGATTTTATCACATGTTTGCCCAGAACTCGTTCAGGCTATGACTCGATTTTGGTTATAGTCGATCGTTTGACAAAGGTAGCTCATTTCATCCCAGTGAAGACTACTTACACCAGTGCTAAGTTGGCAAAGATATACATGACCAGGATCGTATGTCTGCACGGAGTTCCGAGGAGCATTGTATCAGATAGAGGAACCTAGTTTACCACAAAGTTCTGGAATCAATTGCACGAAACTTTGGGTACAGGCTAGAGTTCAGCACAACTTTTCATCCACAGACAGATGGACAGACCGAGAGGGTCAATCAGATTTTGGAGGATATGCTGAGAGCTTGCGCGCTAGATTACGAATCTAGTTGGGACGACAATTTGCCATATGCAGAGTTCTCTTACAATAACAGTTATGAATCCAGTTTGAAGATGGCCCCTTTCGAAACCTTGTACGGAAGGAGGTGCAGGACCACATTGTCATGGGATGAAGTTGGAGACCGCCAGTTGTTTGGACCGGATTTGATTAAGGAGTCTGAACAGAAGGTGAAATTGATTCGCGACAGGCTTAAGGTAGCCTAGTCCAGGCAGAAGAGCTACGCAGATTCTAAATGCCAGGAGATAGTTTACGAAGTCGGAGACCGAGTTTATCTTCGAGTATCTCCACTTCTAGGAGTTAAGCGCTTTGGAGTTAAGTGAAAGTTAGCGCCACGTTTTGTAGGACCATACAAGGTTTTGGAGCATATGGGAGAAGTAGCCTACAAGTTGGAATTGCCCGAAGGATTGTCAGGAGTTCACGATGTATTCCACGTTTCCTAGTTGAATAAGTGTCACGCTGAGATGGCTGATATACCGCTAAGGGATACAGTGCCGCTAGAAGTGATTCAGTTGGACAGTGATTTGACCTATGAGGAGAAACCAATCAAGATTCTGGAGTATGCCAGCCGAGTCACCCGCAGCAAGGTTATCAAGTTTTGCAAAGTTCAGTGGAGCCACCACACCGAGGATGAAGCCACCTGGGAGCGAGAGGAAGATCTGCTGAAGGACCACCCTCACCTATTTTCTAGCCAACCCGAATCTCGAGGGCGAGATTCATCTTAAGGGGGGTAGGTTTGTAACATCCCAAATTTTCAATTTGGAATGTTATACATTAGATCATCACTGCATATCATATTTTATTTGCTTTTGGGTTTGATCCTAAGAATTTCTATGCAACTCAAGGACCCTTGGAGAGAGTTGGGGATTTCGTTATTTTCATATTTGAGTTTTCTCAAATTTTGAAAATAGGATCATTTGATTTTATTTATTTTATCTTCAATTATTTCTATTATAAAAATATGAGAGAGGGAATAAAATGACTTTCCCAAAATAAAGAAATATTGAGGATTTAATAAAAAATTAAATAAGATTTTATTTTGGAGTTATTGCTATTTTATTTGAATTTAGGAAAAATGCACGTTTTTCAAAATTGCATTTAGGCCCCAAATAAATGTTCATATTGTCCGGCTTGATTTTAGAAGTCGGGGAAAATTTATTTCGGGATTTTTGGAGTCCGTTTAGTGTTTCTTTTATTTGTTTTTCTACGTGTTATTATTTAAAAAAACCGCGAACCGAATTTTGGCCGTGTTCGGCCAGGACGCCGTCCGGCCGGGCCTTTATAAGGCGCCACCCCCGAGCCCGTCAGCCCAAGCCGTGCCGCGGCAGAAACCCTAACCCTAGCCCCGCCGCCGCCGCGTGCCGCCGCCAGACCCCGCCGCCCGCCGTCCCGCCACCCGCT
>NC_057806.1:674467932-674478594 GCF_018294505.1 Triticum aestivum
CCCCGCCGCCCGAGCCACCGCCACCCGCCCTGCCGGAGCCGCCGCCGCCCCGCCGAGGTTGACCACCGCCCCGCCGCCGGCGGTTTTCCTCGAGAAAACCGTTCGGTTTTCCGTTTGGTTTTCGTTCGGTTTTTAGATTCATTTTTTTAGATCGGTTTATTTCCGGCTTAGTTTATTTAGCGAGCGTTCCCTCGTTCGTTCGTTTTAACGGATGCGTTCACCGTTTAGTTCCAGAAAAACTAACATTCGTTCGTTAATCTATTCGTCGTTTTTCTTTTTCTCGGATTTTCCGCGATTATTTCTGATCGCGATTTCTGATCCGATTTTCGTTTTAGTATAACTCTTCGCTCGTTTATTAGAATCGGGCGATTGAAGCGCCTGGAGTTTTGTCTCGAAACCGTCTTTCCGTTTAACCAACTCAAACAAGTTTTTGCTTCTGTAAAATTTGACCTAGATCCAGATTAGTAAACGAAGTTTGATTCTTTCGCCGTTTGACTTTCGTTGCTTCGTTCAATTTGATTCTTTTTGCAAAGCGGAGTTCTTAAGTTGAACTTTCTGGTTATATCTCTTATTTGAGTTTTACCTGTGCATTACATGAGTACTTATTGTATGCTTGTTTGTTTGCGATAGAGTACCCGGAGTGCGCCGCTTGCTACTTTGAATCTCTAGGTTTCACGGATCATCAGCAAGGCAAGTAACACTTTGATCATACCTTTTTCAGACCCAGTTTTATTGCATTAGATAAATCCTCAAACATTCCATGATTAGGATCTAATTAAATTGTGGGTTTTGGGAAGTAGATGAGGTAGTACCTATTTCCTGTTTTATTATCAAACCTTTGGGAGTTACTTCTATGTTTGCTTATATTGCCATGCTAAGCTTGTAGACATGGATTGGGTGAGTGTATACATGACAGATGTGAGATTGTTAAATTAATGGTTTATTTAAGGTGGCAACTTAAACACACATCTGGGTGGATTGAGGCACCTGGGTATTCCAGCGATTGCCTGTTTTTCTTTATGGACCGCCACCCAGGCTCAAAGGGATCATGAGATTATTCATACTAGAAACTTCCGTGTGCAGCCACATGCTACTATGGGCTCTAGCATAGTTGACTAAGTAGTGCGAACTCTTACAGTGGTAGACTAGCAGATGTAGGGGATGTAGGTTGGTACTGTCTACCCGATCGTAAGGTGCTAGCACTTCTGAAAGACTATATTTCGGTCATCCGTTTCTCAAACATCATGTAGTGCGAGAATCCCAACGGAGGAGATCGAGTCTTGTGGGGAAAAGTGCGCAAACCTCTACAGAGTGTATAAACTAATCATGGTTAGCCGTGTCCCCGGCTATGGACGTCTTGAGTATCTAGTATTTGGATTATCATGTGAATCTCATCATGTTACTTTAATTAATTTGTTGGTTTTTAATGTTGATGCTTAATTGGGATTGAGAGGGTGTCTACACTCTCAATGTTTAACAACCATCATGATAGTTAAATAAAATTTATTCCTTTGCAGTAGGGAAAAATTGGCTTTATGAAAAAACTGTAACCATAGAGCTTTCCACCAGCCATATATGCATCTAGTATAGCCTTACTTTTTCATTACTCTCTATGTGTTACTTTGCCAGCATATTCATGTGCTGACCCATTTTCGGGCTGCAACGTTCATGTTGCAGAATTTTCAGACAAGGAGTAAGGTGCCTTTAGGTCGTGGTTCTATACTCAGTGATGTCGTTGGATTTGATGGACTCACTCATCTTTCAAACCTTCCGCTGTTATCGTTATTAGATGGCCTTAAGCCATATTTATTGTAATAAGTTCTCTTTTGAGACCTTCGATGTAATAAGTGTGTGATTGCTACTCTGTTATAAATCCTTCAAGTACTGTGTGTGTCAGCATTACTGATCCAGGGATGACACTGATGCACAGAGATCAGACTGATTGAGGTCTGGTCGCTACACAGATATAGTCAGACCCGAAGTTATACTCCCTCCGTCCCAAAATAAGTGTCTCAAGTTTAGTACAACTTTGTACTAAAACTAGTACAAATTTGAGACACTTTTTTTGAGACGGAGGAAGTATTTAAGAAGAAATCTTTTGTTTTAAGGGATAAGACTCTAGCAAAGTAGATACCCTAAACGGTTAGTACAGACTCCAGAACCACTATACCGAGAAGCCAAGCTTATTAAATATCAGAAACGAGATATATTTGACCCTTCTTCTAGAGAAATATTATATACCAAGAATTAATTATTTGAAAAAGTAATTCACAAACAAACCATGAGTTCGGAAAAAAGGTTCGTGAAAGTGGGAAAAGTTCATCAATTTTGAAAAAACGTTCATCCATTTGAAAATAAAATATCCATTCACAGATTTGAAAAAAAAAGTTCACTCTTTTTGAGAAACTTTTAAACATTTTCAAAGGAAAGTTCATCCAATTCAAAAAAAGTTCATCGAATTTCAAAAAAAGTTCATCAAATTTCAAAAAGTTCATCGATTTTCAAAAAACTTAATCAAAATCCAAAAGTTCATGGATTCCTAAAAAAGTTCATAAAATTTGAAAAGGTTCATCAATTTTTTTAAAAAAAAATCAGCGATTTGAAGAAAACGTTCACGTATTTGCAAACAAATCATCGAACCAGTAAGAAGAAAAAAACAGAAAATGGAAAAGGAAAACAAGAAAAAAGAAAACATAAGGAATGAATAAAAGAGGAGGCGAGATAAACATTAGCAGATACTAGTTGTGGCGTGGTGGTTAGACCAGCTTACCTGATGGGCCGAGCCCAGTTAAAGTGGCTGCGGGCGCCAGTTTGCAGAAACAGTAGTACGCCTGCAGCCCTAAATAGGATTCGCCTTCTGTTTTTACATTTTTTGCACCGCGTATGAGCTGGGTCATTCTGCTGAGCAGGTGCCTTGGGCCATCATTCTGCTGTTTTGCATGGACCATCTTCTTTCTTTCTTTTTTGGAGGGAGGGGAATGACGAAATACTTCTCTATTACTAGTATTTTGTCTAAAAAAGGAACTTCTTTACTAGTACTTCCTTCAGAGTTTTTACTTCTCATATTAGTTTCTTTCTTAGTTAGATTTTGTAATGTTTGATCAACTTTAGATAAAAAGTAACAACACCTATGATACCAAATACATACAACATAAAAATATTACCAGATGGATCTAATTATATGTATTTATTCCGAATGGTGTTATTTTACCTATAAATGCGGACAAATTTAAAAGCTTAACTTAATACAAAGCTAGTATGTGAAATAAAACCCAAGTAAAAAAAGTGAAATAAAAAGAAGTGGAGGGAGCATTGGTAACACAAGCTTAGTCTTTTTTAGGGGTAACACAAGCTTAGTCAAGCTGGGTAAATGAGCAGGTGCTTTGGACCGTCATTCTGCTGTTTTGCATGGGCCATCTTCTTTCTTCCTTTTTTGGAGGGAGGGGAATGACGAAATACTTCTCTATTACTAGTATTTTGTCTAAAAAAGAAACTTCTTTACTAGTACTTCCTTCAGAGTTTTTACTTCTCATATTAGTTTCTTTCTTAGTCAGATTTTGTAATGTTTGATCAACTTTAGATAAAAAGTAACACTTATGATATCAAATAGATACAACATAAAAAATATTACCAGATGGATCTAATTATATGTATTTATTCCGAATGGTGTTATTTTACCTATAAATGTGGACAAATTTAAAAGCTTAACTTAATACAAAGCTAGTATGTGAAATAAAACCCAAGCAAAAAAAGTGAAATAAAAAGAAATGGAGGGAGCATTGGTAACGCAAGCTTAGTCTTTTTAGGGGTAACACAAGCTTAGTCAAGCTGGGTAAATGAGCAGGTGCTTTGGACCGTCATTCTGCTATTTTGCATGGGCCATCTTCATTTCTCTTTGAAGGATGGGGAATGGTGAAAAACTCCATTATTAGTACATCGTCTAAAAAAACTTCTTTTTAGTACTTCCTTTTTTTTGCTTCTCATATTTTGTTTTTTAATGTCGAACTTTGTAAAGTTTGATCAAATTTAGATAAAAAGTATCAACATCTATGATGTCAAATAAATGCAATTAAAAAAATATATTACGATGATATTGACTTTTTTATGAATGGTGATATTTTTTCCCATAAATGTGGGTAAACTTTAAAAGGCTTAGGTAATACGTGAAATAGAAAGAAGGGAGCATTGCGTAGCACAAGCTTAGTCAGGTAGGCTAATTTGGTTGTTATGGAAGCGAGATACTAGTGATCATACACTCGCGGTTTCCTCTTTTAAGATTGTAGCATTTCATTAAAAAGTTTGTGCACTGTAAATTCCCTCAAAAACTGTACACTGTAAAAACGGTTCTCACTCCGGCGTCGCTCCCCACAAGCGGCTCGGGCGGATATTAAAACCGCCGCCTCCTACTACAGGGCTGGCATCATTCACGTGGTAGTGGAGCAGAAGAATGTGGGGAGTCCATTTCAGCCCGTACCGAAAATAAACCGGTTTCCACCCTATATGGGACACTTTTCAATTTCCTTGAAATGCTTCATTATTATTGGTTAGGACAAGCGACTAAAAGCATCTCGAGCAGTTTGTGTATATTTGGTTGCCTACATCTCTTTATAGACAATGGTCTAAAAAGAAGAATGAATCAAGTCGAGGCACGCTAGTTACGAGTGTGTTGCAGTAGTTGCAATTGAACATAAGGTGTGTCATATGCAGTTGCCCAAGAACTAATAATTATACAAGAAGAAACAAATAAAATTTGAAAAAACCAATGTGACAAAGAAAAAACATTTGTCTTTACCCTATGCAATAATATCTATTTTCTAATTGATTAGAAAAAATATACCAAAAACAGCACACCATGCAATAAACAAACACACACAAACTTGATGTCCAGAATCCATGGCTACTGAATCGACAGAGATTTAACCAATTCTCTATCGATCTAGAAAAGGAAATAAAAAATAGTTTGGCAAAAGAATGGGAAATCTACCAGAAAACCAATAGGGAGAAAATAAAAAACAAAAATGAAATAAAAATAAAAGGAAAGAAAATGGAAATAACAAAAAAAATAGGGGAGATGAACTGACACGAATGGACGCGCACCCCTCTCCCGTGAGATAAATGTTTCTAAAGCACTTCCGCCTATTGACAAAAGTCGCAGTCCAAAAAAGACAAAACAAAGGGAAAAGGCCAACTAGACAAAGGAAAGCCCTAGAGCCGACAACTCAAGCCCATTCCAGTTTGGCTAGCCCACACGAGAAAGCCGGACACAGAAATGGAAAAATGATCACGAGCCTAAACAGGCCAATCTAAAACAAAGACAACCAGGTGCATGAATCTTGACACATGAAACGATCCAGCGGCCAGGTTCCAACTGCAGCTTCGGGCCGGTGATCCTTAGGGGCACATGCATAAATACTTCCCGGCTATAATCAACAAGGTCATGTCGGCTCCATCGGCGGCTACTTCTAGCGGCGACAATGGTTGGTCTGAGGTCCATCGGCGGCTACTTCTAGACCCCGCATCCGGCCGGCGCCCAAACCGCATTTGCAGTTCGCGGAAAAAATGATTTGCGGGCCGGCGCGGAGGGCCGCAGATATAGACACCGCATAACAGACCGTAAAAAAGGATATTCACGGAATATGCTCTTTTACGGGTCAGCTTTGCAGGGTCTGATCTGGCCCAGCTACTCCCTGTTGGGGAGCGTAGTATTTCAAAAAAATCCTACGATCAGGCAAGATCTATCTAGGAGAAGCATACCAACGAGCGGGAAGAGTGTGTCCACTTACCCTCGTAGACCGTAAGCGGAAGCGTTTAGTAACGCGGTTGATGTAGTCGAACATCTTCGCGATCCAACCGATCCAAGTACCGACCGTACGGCACCTCCGCATTCAGCACACGTTCAGCTCGATGACGTCCCTCGATCTCTTGATCCAGTTGAGGATGACGGAGAGTTCCATCAGCACGATGGCGTGGAGACGGTGATGATGAAGTTACCGACGCAGGCTTCGCCTAAGCACTACGACAATATGACCGAGGTGTGTACCTCTGGTGGGAGGCACCGCACACGGTTAAGAGAAACTTGTGTGTTGTAGGGTGCCCCCTGCCCCGTATATAAAGGAGGGGAGGGGGAGGCCGGCCGGCCCTGTAGGGCACGCCAGGAGGAGGGAGTCCTACTAGGACTCCAAAGGAAGAGAGGCAAGGGAAGGAAAGGGGGCGCCGCCCCCTTCCTGTCATGGAATTGTCACGGCAGATGTCCTAGTGTGAGGACTTAGTCGTGAGGCCAACGCATCTATGTGGTAGCTTGAGAGGGGTTGAGCGGAATCGAGAGACGCAACACAAGACAAGGATTTAGACAGCTTCCGGCCCCGGGAAATATCATCCGGTAACAACCCTACATGTTGTTTGTGGCTAGGTCTCATTATCATCATGAAGGAGTCGCCGTAAACCGGCTCTCCCAGTTATGTCTAGCCCTAAGATTATCTCTCCCCCCTCTTGGGGTGCCCTGCCACTCCTTATATATGTTGAAGGGGCGGGTTACATGTAGAGTCCTATTCGGATTAAGACTTAAACTATTCTGACTTCTCTTCATGGGCTTCATAACGTCTCGGGCTTACTAACCCCTGGTGACTCTGTCTGCCGGATTATGACTCCTGCCGATTTATGATTGTCTGCCGGGTTATGACTCCTGATGGTTTATGATTGCCTTCCGGGTTATGACTCCTGCCGGTTTATGATTGCCTGTCGAGTTATGACTCCTGCCGGTTTATGATTGTCTGCCGGGTTATGACTCCTGCCGGGTTATCATCTGACTTAACACCTTCCGGGTTAACAGGTCCCAGCCGGGTTATAACTCCGGTCGGGTCATACCGCGGGGTATATCCCCGACATTAGCCCCCAGTTTAATTTGGATTTATAAATGTTAAACTGATCCTGATCATCCTTAAGTACTTGTCATTTCCTTCTTCTAGAAATCCGGGTCAATAGACTAGCTTCATAATCAATTTGCTGACATTGGTTTGTCATAGAAAAATATTATGAAGAATAATTCATTTGGCTCATCTCCCAATGCTTAACAAAAATATTGGTCCTTGAAATACTCATCTGATCTTGAGCCGGTTTAAGGATGTAGAACTTGCCGATTTATCATTGCCAAGATTGTCGGTTTATAAATATTGATAGCACCGGGTCATAATTGTAGTTAACATCAGGCTTGAAAATATACCTCTTATATGCCTATCACTTGTAGCCCCCAAGTCTTAAGAAGGTAATGTAGTAACAACTTAAGATTTGCTTCAATATGAATGTCACAAGCTTGAAGAAATCCAGATTGTTCATCTCAATCACTAGTCGGAACTGAGTATTCCACATATATAGCCCAAATGCCGGGTTGTCATGCTTGCAGCAACCTGGGACTTGTAATTGCCTGATGCTCATAAAAACTTCAACCAGTGTAGCCCCCAAGGGCCGGGTCATTATGCAATAATGAGCAAGGACTTTGTAAATATAATCATGTAAACTTTGAACAACAACGTATATCCCCCAAGGGCCGGCTCAGTAAGATAATATTGAGCTGGGACTTGATATATACTTCAATGAAAATAACATCATATGATGTAATCCCCATCATGGCGCTTGAACCCACGTCCACAAGGTTAAGAGCCTTGTACTTTACCAACTGAGTAGTGGACCCTTCAATATAATGGATTAAAAGCTTTGTACCTTGAATTGTTGACAGGAGCAATTGGTAGCCCCCAAGGGCCGGCTCATTATGATGTGATGAGTCGGGTCTTCAATAAGGTGATGAAAAAATGACTTTGCATTAGCCCCCAAGTGCCATGGTGCTTGCTGGCAGTGGCATGGGACTTGCATATTTGATGTAATCTCAATTTGAATAATGTAGCCCCCAAGTGTCGGGTCGTAAGCCCGCAGTGACTCGGGACTATTCCTTCCATTGTAGAATAAATCATATCCATCAATAAAATAATATCCATTGCGCTAAAGAGACTTTGAAAACCTCAATCACAATACTGGTTATTGATAACGATCGTAAAAATCCAGCCGTGTTGGCTATTAAATATTTGAATAACATAACCTGGTTTGAAAACCGATTCCTGCTATATAAACCGGTATATCCAAGCCCATATGATACATGCTATGATGATGCAATGTATGACACAATGATGACCCACAAGTATAGGGGATCTATCGTTGTCCTTTCGATAAGTAAGAGTGTCGAACCCAACGAGGAGCAGAAGGAAATGATAAGCAGTTTCCAACAAGGTATTCTCTGCAAGTACTGAAATCAGTGGTAATAGATAGTTTTGTGATAGGATAATTTGTAACGAGCAACAAGTAACAAAAGTAAGTAAAGTGCAACAAGGTGGCCCAATCCCTTTTGTAGCAAAGGACAAGTCTGGACAAACTCTTATATAGAGAAAAGCGCTCCCGCTGACACATGGGAATATCATCAAGCTAGTTTTCATCACGCTCATATGACTCGCGTTCGGTAATTTGATAATTTGGTATGTGGGTGGACCGGTGCTTGGGTACTATCCTTACTTGGACAAGCATCCCACTTATGATTAACCTCTATTGCAAGCATCCGCAACTACAACAAAAGTATTAAGGTAAACCTAACCATAGCATGAAACATATGGATCCAAATCAGCCCCTTACGAAGCAACACATAAAGTAGGGTTCAAGCTTCTGTCACTCTAGCAACCCATCATCTACTTATTACTTCCCAATGCCTTCCTCTAGGCCCAAATAATGGTGAAGTGTCATGTAGTCGATGTTCACATAACACCACTATAGGAGAGACAACATACATCTCATCAAAATATCGAACGAATACCAAATTCAAATGACTACTAATAGCAAGACTTCTCCCATGTCCTCGGGAACAAACGTAACTACTCACAAAGCATAATCATGTTCATAATCAGAAGGGTATTAATATGCATATAGGATCTGAACATATGATCTTCCACCAAATAAACCAACTAGCATCAACTACAAGGAGTAATTAACACTACTAGCAACCTACTAGCACCAATCCCAGACTTGGAGACAAGAATTGGATACAAGAGATGAACTAGGGTTTTGAGAGGAGATGGTGCTGATGAAGATTTTGATGGAGATTGCCCTCTCCCGATGAGAGGAGCATTGGTGATGGCGATGATTTCCCCCTCCCGGAGGGAAGTTTCCCGGCAGAACAGCTCCGCCAGAGCCCTAGATTGGTTCCGCCAAGGTTCCGCCTTGTGGCGGTGGAGTTTCGTCTAAGAAGATGGCTTCTTATTTTTTTTCATCGAAAGACTTCATATAGCAGAAGATGGCCACCGGAGGGCCACCAGGGGGCCCACGATGTAGGGGGCGCGCCCAGGGGGTAGGGCGCGCCCACACCCTCGTGGGCAGGGTGTGGCCCCCCTGGTGAATTTCTTCCGCTGAGTATTTTTTATATATTCTGAAAATGTCTTCCGTGAAGTTTCAGGACTTTTGGAGCTGTGCAGAATAGGTCTCTAATATTTGCTCCTTTTCCTGCTCAGAATCCCAGCTGCCAGCATTCTCCTTCTTTATATAAACCTTGTAAAATAAGAGAGAATAGGCATAAGTATTGTGACATAATGTTTAATAACAGCCCATAATGCAATAAATATCGATATAAAAGCATGATGCAAAATGGACGTATGAACTCCCCAAGCTTAGACCTCGCTTGTCCTCAAGCGAAAGCCGAAATCGAAAAATATGTCCACATGTTTAGAGATAGAGGTGTCGATAAAAATAAAATACGGACATGAAGGCATCATGATCATTCTTAGAACAACAACTTATATAGTTCTTGTCATATGATTTCTTATGTTAGAGTAATAATTCAATCACAATTTCAAGTATGAATCGTAAACTTCATTGAAAACTAACAAACTATAATCTCAGTCATTGGAGCAATTGCAATTTATCATAACATAGGAAAGAGTCAATGTATAAGAGCTTTTCAGCAAGTCCACATACTCAACTATCATATATGTTCGGGAACGTAGTAATTTAAAAAAATTCCTACGCACACGCAAGATCATGGTGATGCATAGCAATGAGAGGGGAGAGTGTGATCTACGTACCCTTGTAGATCGACAGCGGAAGAGTTAGCACAACGCGGTTGATGTAGTCGTACGTCTTCACGGCCCAACCGATCAAGCACCGAAACTATGGCATCTCCGAGTTCTAGCAGACGTTCAGCTCGATGACGATCCCCGGACTCCGATCCAGCAAAGTGTCGGGGAAGAGTTCCGTCAGCACGACGGCGTGGTGACGATCTTGATGTACTACTGTCGCAGGGCTTCGCCTAAGCACCGCTATAATATTATCGAGGACTATGGTGGCAGGGGGCGCCGCACACGGCTAAGAATATGATCAAGAGGATCAACTTGTGTGTCTCTGGGGTGCCCCTGCCTCCGTATATAAAGGTTCAAGAGAGGAGGAGGCCGGCCAGCCCCTATGGCGCGCCAAGGAGGAGTCCTCCTCCTAGTAGGAGTAGGACTGCTACTACGAGGCGGAAAGAAGTGGGGAAGGAGAAGGAAAGGGGGGCGCCGCCCCCCTCTCCTAGTCCAATTTGGACCAGGGGGGAAGAGGCGCGCGACCCACCTTTGGCTGCCCCTCTCTCTATCCACT